>NC_069135.1:31333255-31338255 GCF_026914265.1 Mya arenaria | reverse complement strand
TTTTTGTATGTTATGGGGATAATTTTCTGAATAAATTAAGTTTCTCCATTTGTTTCTGTACGTTGTTCATTTAAATTCTTGGAGATTTTGCTAATTGTTGCATTGAATTATAATTAATGCTGGGTGGGAATTAAGATAAATAAATTGAATTGGAATTAATTGAACATTAAATATCAGTAGTACAATTACATGCTAATTTGAACGCATGCCAGAATTTTTTATTATAGAGGTTTGTTATAATAATATTGTGTATTACGCATGCACTTGTTTTTGTTATATTTGTTTTGTGTCTTTTGTGTGACCTCACTTATGATAACTGGCAATTAAAATGATAAAAAGAACAAAAACTGACCAATCATCATTTTTTTTGCGCCCGATCCTAACTTGTTTTATTGCTACCGATGCCCTTTCTTCAATCGTTAATAGTTCTCCCATTTGGGTTTTTTCTCCAGTTGTTTCTTGCATTGGATGAAAAAAAAGTCGAGAAAAAACCCAAGCACATTAATATACATTTAAGCTCGTCCATTTAAAAAAGGGACTGTCCGATCGATCCCAATTCACAGACAACTTTTCTGCATATTTCATGTCCTTTTAAAGCTTTTTTTTATTAAAAAAGCAATAAAAACAATAAAACAAGGTTTTATTTTTTATTTCATACAATTTTTTATCAAAAACAGCTCGAAATTATATATTTGTTTATTTCACTTTCACTGAGAGTGCGGAAGAAGCAACCTGATAGTGTAAACCGTATCGAGAAGTCAACACACTTTCAGGTTTATACATTACTGAATGCAAATACGCTGTAGTTTCTAAAATGCTTCTTAAATTGTTTTACTATTTTATTAACTTTATAAATGCAGTTTCTTTGCTACATTTTAATTTTTGAAAACTTTAATTTGTTGGGACGGTAATCCTGAATGTTAATATGTATTTTTACAAATCATGTGGCAGTTATAACGTTCAGTGATATTGTACTATTACTATTACATGATTGCATTTACCTCAGTCTTTCACTGACTGTTAAATGAAAAAGAGTATTTACATTTTTGAAAACCGCCTGACAAAGTTGGTCAATGAGTTCCATCCGACGGACGAGAAAAACTACACAGGAAAAGGTTTGCAATTTGAAAATATATGCAAGTTTCAGAAAATGTACAAAATAATATAGTTTTTTTGAACCGTACTTACAATGAACGTTTCGTGTCCATGATTATTGTTGAAGTGTCGTACCAATAATATCAATTTATTTTGGACATTTCTTGCTCATTGTGAAATTTACATTCCCTAGCCACATTCCATATGCTGCAAATATTGTTCATATCATGGAAACATCTCAATCAGCCTGTCCAGGCAACATGACCAAGTATAGAGTCGTCATCTTGCCAACCGGCGCCTGCAGTACTTCCAGTACTTTGATTTAAGTTTCGTAGATCCGCCTAATATTGACCCAGACTAAAGCGCGTGGAAGTGTATGCATCTTTACACAGTTTCTTTGATTCCACCGATTTATAAAATAAGACACCGACCGACCACCCCTTGGCAGTGATACCGAAAACAAAATTTGTTTTGTAACGCCTTACAATTATTGTGGAATTTGTTTACGATGAATAATTAACCAGCGTTACTGTATTGGAAGTTTGAATACAGGCGATGTTAACTATACGCTCTTAAGTGACATTGTAAGGAAAAACATGGGATTGTTCAACTGCTGTATGGGGTATTCACTTACAAAAATACATCTACACATTCCTTGATTTAAACAATATGCATTTAAAAACTGATACAACATAACATATACAAGCATTACTTAAAAAACATATACAAGCATTACTTAAAATCACATATCTATGTAATAGTGTGTATATATGCATGTATATAAAATGCAAAATTAAGCAAACATTAATTGCTATTATTAAATGTTATTGATGTATACAGGTTGTGAAGCATTATTCAACGAAGTTTTCGCCGTCTGCAGAATCATGAATTCGTAATAACCTAGGTTATCGAATTAGCTTGAGATATTGTTGATATCATAGGTTTCTCGCGCCGTTTGCACAATATTTCCCCATTACCTAGGTTATCAGAACAAACCCTGTATATCATAGGGCTCAAGACCACAGTTATCTGCCCCCCGTTGATCCGGATGTGAATACAGAAACAAAGAGTGCTTGTGTTCAAGTATCAATATTTTATTAAAATTGAATGAAAAAGAAGCAAAAAATGTTCTTTTTGCAGAGAACTTGACTCAATTTGACACTCTATTGCAGAAATTGATAGTTTTCAATGTAAATATTGGAAAAATCATAGCTTGTGGAAGTCTGAAAATTAGTTGTTTGTAGCCGATTGACTCCCTGGCGGAAGGGTTATGTATTTGAACTCAATTTTGACAGTCGGGTCAATGGTCAACATGGTGTTTTCTTGTGATTATATTTTGTGTCTTGAATTGTTCTAGAGATGCCATGTCCTTGTTTTTCAATTGGGGTGTGTATAAAGTCAAAAGCCAGGTTAGTGTCTATATGAAACATATAGTAAAAATAACTGTGGTCTCACGCCTGATATAGAGGAAGCTTTTGGAGGGGTGGCCTATTTTAAATTGTTATAAATTCTTAATTTATACAGCTATCTGGTTGAAATTTGGCCAGTTGACAGTGCTTAGCCATAGAATATTGGTGTTTGAGTATGAAATGTGAAAATCTTATATTACATAATATAAATTAATAATATATAATTTTCTTATATATTTTTGACATTTTAAAAAAAAACTACTTTCACTTTCAATTTAATGTTTGGAAATAGTTCCAAATGATGGTAACTAATGAATGAAAGCCTCACTTTCAATTCCAAAGTATAAATGGAGGGATTTTTTTAACATAGGAAGCAGACCCAGGAGGAACTGTCTGTTGAAGAACCCCCCCCCCCCCCCCCCACCAAGCTGCCCACCAGAGGCCAAGCTGTACTTGGTGTTTGCCAACATGCTGTAATTTGTAAGTACTTCAAGATAATATATTAGAAAATGGTATCCAAACTGAAGTACAAAGTGAGACAGTTTGGTCATAAAAGCCCATTGAGACTGTTTGTTCCATTCCTAAATGAATTTCTTTCATGTTGTCAATCATTTCTGATGTGGCTTTGATAATAATATTATTTTCTAATGAAACTGCTGACTTGTATCAGTCTTTGGTCTGTATTGTGCATCTATTCACACATTTTGTTTGCTCTTTTAAGCAAACATTACAATAATTGCAAATTCTATAAGCAATTAAACAAAACTTACTGCACATAGGATGCAGAATGATGTTTTATTTAGTGTGCATATGATTTTCAGCTTATGGACAAGAAAACATATACTTTAACAATCACAGCAACACAATGAGATCCCAATTTTAAAGAAATAATGCCACCTTTCATTAATTCATTAATTCATTCTATCAATCATTCATATATATTCATTAATTCATTCATTTATTCAGTTTATTCATTGAAAAACTTGACATTTCTCAATGCAAAATAAATAAAAAGTGAGCAGTTTTCATAAAGAATAGAGCCTTTTCCCTTAATGCATTAAAAAACACAACCTTAATACAGTATAAATGTTTTAAAAACCCTAATTTATTGCTTATTTTAATAGCCAGCCTGGTTGCTGTAGCCACAGAGGAATTTTCAAGGACAAGAACCAGTGCTGGTAAAACTGTGGTCTCGTGTGGTTTTCCATACCGGCTCTCGGCAAGGATTTTCAAGAAAGGAATACCATCTCCAAGTAAGAAGAAATTCTAAGCATGTCTGGTTTGAATGCTTGCAAAATGCATCTGGGTACTCAATGAGATGAGATTTACCTTTGAGTTGTTAAAAACTGATTGCAAAATGTCCAAAAGACTATATATTCTATTAAATTTGTCCTGAAAATCTTTGAATTCATGAACTTTTCTGCATATTTATCACATTTATGACTATATTAAAGGTTGTGTATGCCTCAAATGAGTGTTTACAGGCCTTTTTCAAACTTTAACAGTAGTGGCAGATAGTTTTATTTGTGTAAAACATTGCTTTTGTGTCTTGCTTGCAGATCATGATGTGCCAATAAGCTCCAGTTAGCTGCGGCCTTTTCCCCAGGCGGTAGTCCTGCAATCTGAATCCAGGAGATGCAGCTCTGAATCCAATATTTCAGAAGAATGAAGATGTTAGTCAACTCTGTAGTACTTGTTTGTGTGTAAATGATTCCATTGAGTGAGATTTATAGCAAATCAGGTGTAAATAAGCATCTTATAGACAATAGTGAAGTGCTGTACTCTGAATTTAATGCCAAATCTAGCCTTCAAAACAGATTCTTAAAGTAAATTTTTTTTAAAAATGGGCATAATAATGCTATCTCTGCATTTTCTACATCATGTAGCCACCTCATACATGAAAACACTAGCAGTTGTCATGAATCTTTAAGTTTTGGTGTGTTTTTTGCCATTTCCTTTGTTGCGCCATTTGTCCCGGAAGCCAACAATTTGGCATATAGTGTTGTTTAGACTGTCTATTAACACATGATCACTAAATTTCTTGTGTTAAACTGGACAGTTCTGTTACCTTTGTATATAAGTGGACCAGAAAAGCAAAATTTTGACAAGTTGAGGCATTTCAGTTTGGCTCTATGTCATTTTTTATATAAAACACTAAGCCGATGAAGTGGAAAAACCTTATTTTGCTTTGAAAAAAATCTTAAAAGAGTAGGCAGGCCAGTTTTGTGGTGCTGTTCTATAGACACCATTAAAAGCTACAAGGAAAACTTTACTTGGTCAAATTATTCCAATGCATAAGGAAATAATGGCTCTTCAAAGGTTTGCGGCTTAACATTTGAGGGAAATGGCTGTTTCTGCTTTTTATGAAAATACCACAGGTGCTAATACTTGTCTCATTCATTTAGTGTTTGATATATCATTGCCAAACTTTCAGTATGTGTTGCATATAGCCTGAAGCTGAACTATAGGAGTTTTGAAGTCTGTTTCTGAAAAAAT